>NW_027492095.1:0-15000 GCF_021521415.1 Bidens hawaiensis | reverse complement strand
TACAACGATCAGCCGGAGCAGTCGGGCTTGCCAGATTTGAATGAAGTTCCCGAATTGAACCATGAGCCGGGGTATGGAAATATCGAGCAGTACGACTTACCAAATCCTGACCAGGTTATTTAGTGTGTTTATATAGTACAACAACGCGTTAGTTATTTTTTAAATATTGTACGTTGTCTTGCCAAAATATTTTTTATCAAGGGTATATCATATACGGCGGTAGTCACCCTTTGTGGCCGGAGGATAATAGGACATCGTCTAATACATATGAGGCCAGAGTCGAGGAGTCTTATGGTCAGTCTTCGCAGCAGTTACATGTAGACGGTCCGTATTACGGAACTCAGAATTCGTACCAGTTACCTTTAGGAGAGCAACCATACATGTCAAGACCAGTCACGAGCAACGTCGTTGATGGCATTCAAGAGGGTCACCGCGAAGGAGGCGATGACGATGTTGATGATGATGATGATGATGATGGTGATCGTTTCATACGGGAGACGTCATTTTCTTATGTAACTAATAATGTATGACCTATTTTTTAAAAAAAAAAAATTATTATTATTCTTTTTCAACACGTTACTAAATATTACTTTATTTACATTGCTTCATATCAGTATTTTGATTCTGTTGCTGAGTTGATGGATTGGGTTAAGAAGACAGGACGTGAGCATGGTTGTGTTATCTCAGTCCAACGTTCAAGGGAGAGAAGTGTTGAACTTGTATGCAATCGAGGTGGGGAACCAAAACTCAAGGGAACGGTGAGGCATACCGGGAGTATTAAAAGGGGTTGTCCATTTAAACTTGTCGGGTGGTTGTTGGAAGCTAGAGGTTGTCAACGAGACGCACAACCACGATCCCGTTTTGTTTGAGGAGGGACACCCGACACTAAGGAAACTGACCGACGAGGAAATTGATATGGTTGCGACGTTGCATAGGCAGGGTCTGAGGCCTGCTAAAATTAAGTCAGCCCTAAAGAAAAGCTTTCCCGGTAACAAATGTATTACTAGGGATATAAACAACGTCGTGAAGGTTCTTCGTGACCAAGATAAAATTGGTGACACCCCCATGCAGGTACTTGTTGTCAGAATATTATTATTTTGTAAGTGTCTTTTTAACATATATTATTTTGAATATATATTGTTTTGTTTTATCATATATAAAAAATATATATTCTGTAAGATTTAATAAGAATATTATTAATAATATCATTTTATTATAATAATCATGTTTAATAAGAATATTTGTAATATTTGTTAATTTTTTGTTAAACCCAACGTAGGTACTTGAAAACTTTCTTCAAACCCATGGGGTTACCTTTTACACATGGGAGAATCCTTACACCAATAGGACGGAGAATGTTTTCTTTTCTCACGAGAAGTCGCATACCATGTGGCGTGCGTTCCCAGATTTGTTGCTGATTGACACGACGTACAACACCAACATGTACAAGTGGCCGTTCGTTCAGTTTGTTGGTGTGACGTCGACATCAAAGTCTTTCTGTATTGCGCACGCAGTTATCTTTAGGGAGCAAGAGTGTAACTTCACATGGGCCCTTGAACGCCTTAAAGACATGCTCGTCGACTGCAGGGAGCTGCGTGTCATCCTGACTGACAGGGACCTGGCCTTGATGAATGCCTGTGAAACAGTCTTTCCCAATGCTACCAAGAACCTTTGTAGGTGGCACATCATGCAGAACATACAGAGAAAACATAAGAGTCTTTTCCAGGATGATATCTCTAAATCATTCAATTACTGGTGGAAAGTACTGTATGAGTCGCCAACAAAATCTATGTACGACTACAACTGCGGTCAAATGGAAGCAGCGTTAGCTGGACACGACAGACGTGGTAAGTCTTTGTCCTTTATGTACACATGATTTTAGATTCTAGTTGTACGTTGCCTAATTTTTTTTATTATTATTTGTTTGTAGAGGCTTGGTATTATATTCGGGAAAACTGGTTCGTACCCTACAAAGAGAAGTTCGTGTCGTGCTGGATTGACGACCGACTAAACTTCGGCGAGCATACAACAAACAGAGTAGAGGGCCAACACGCAAACTTGAAGAGACACCTTTCGGGGCCAAACAATTCGCTAGACTCTATTGCGGCGTTTGCCCTTGAAGTCGTGAGTTCCCAAATGGAAGAAATCAGTGCGACCCTTGAAGACTCCTGTGTTAGGGTCAAGAAGTACCATAAGTTGACTTGTTTGAAAAGCTACATAACAGCGTGTCACTTTTTTCTATCGCTAAACTTGACAAAGAGCTGACCTTGCTTGACACATTGCTAGATAAGGGGGGGGGGGTGCGACCACCAGTTACAAACATCATGGGGCTTGCCGTGTGCTTGTAAGCTTAACTGGCACACTATTAACAATATACGCATTCCATTAAAAAACATAGACCCCTTTTGGAGGAAGCTCGATTTCAGTCCGGCGTCTGTTGGACACGAAGAACCAGACTATGAAGTGATGGTCGGTTATTTTGTATATGCTTTAGTTCGTTTATTGTTTAGTTTTAACTGTTTATTCTAGAACTATCGATGCTTCATACGTGTGTTATTGGATTTCAGGTCACAGGCTTTAAAGTACTCAATATGGACCTGTTGTGACACGGAATGAAGACCCGGGATGTCCAGCACTCAAAACGAGGAAAAGAATGAAGTTTGCTGTTCCAGAGTCCCATCGCGGTACGCGATGGGTTTGATGAAGGTCCCCATCGCGTACCGCGATGGGTGATAAATTAATTATTGACTTTGGTCAATCGCGGTACGCGATGGGCCATAGAAGACCCCGTCGCGTACCGCGACGAGACTGCAGACGGGATTTTGAGTTTATAACTTGTTTTTCATCAACATGAAACCCTAACTTCGTTTTTGACGACCAAGAGGCAATTCCAGCAGTTCATATAGGCGATTTCCACCATCCTAGCTCGTGTGAAGATCATACATATGATCCATATCATCTATATTGAAGATTCAATTATGTCTAGGCTCGGCTAATCGCCTAGAATCGCACCCGGGATGTATAGTTTGTAACTCTTTACAGTTTTTCTCTTGTGGTTAAGAATACTTATGTTTTGATTATTGTTGATTGATATATGATTATTGATGTTTAGTATTTCTGTGTGTTCGGTCGGTTTAGGTTTACGTTGGTCTGAACGATCTGTTACCAGTTGCTAGATAATTAGTCATATAACTGTTTGGTTAGATTGAATACAATAAAACGTACAATTACCCTTAACTGAGTCACACTGGCAAGGACCGTTTGATAACCAGTGCCGTGTGTAAAGTAATTGTTGACGTCTAAGGTTTTGTCTGGATGATCAGTTTTCAGTTAATCGTTGATAATCAATTTGTTAGGTTACATGAGATACTGTTTGGTTGCTTACTTGAATTCCCGGGTGTGATTTGCTTTATTAACTGTTTACAACTCGCTTTGATTTAATTAGTAGATCCGTAATTAGAGACTCTGTTATTGTTTATTTTTATAATTTTGGTTTCAGTTTGAGTTCAGATCAAATTTAGAATGAATTTGATTATGATATGAATTGATAATTGGATACTGTTTGTATGGATTGTGGTTTGGATTTGGATTTAGCCGAAACAAAGGAATGGTTTTGGCTTAATTGGGTTAAATAATAATCGGGTTTGGGTTACGGTTTGACCCTGAAACGGGTTTGGGTTACGGGTTTGACCCTGAAACGGGTCTGGGTTAAGGGTTTGACCCTGAAACGGGTTTGGGTTACGGGTTTGACAAGGAAACGGGTTTGGCTTACGGGTTTGACAATAACCGGTTATATTTATGTGTTAAACATAGATGGCGGATAGATACATTGAAGGGGACGACGTACTTGATGTTTACGAGCATTTGAGGTTTGACCAGCAGTCCGATTATCAAATCCGGTTTACGCAACTTCGGAGAATGGAGCCAAAACCTAACTCGTTCTTGTCTAGGGAGTTTATAAGAATGGTTCGGGCGGAAAACAGGCTGGAAAGAATTGTAGGAAAAGATACACCGTGTGAGAGATTGTTTACCGCAGAGGAGCCAGCTTACCGAGTCCTCGCGCTAGAGTTTTACTCAACGTTCGTTTTCAGGTATTTTTTTTCGTTTTCAATTAACTTATAAATAAAGTAACATTTTATTATTTAACCAACATGTAAATATTGTTTCAGGCCACGCCCGGAGGGAGATTTGCAGGTCCCGATGCTGGTTGAGGGTGCGGATACCAGTAAGGCGGAGGTTCGGTTCCGTATGTTAGGGATTTGGCATAATCTGTCGATGGAGGAGTTTGCCATTGTGTTGGGCTTGTACACAATTGAGGATATAACCGCCCCTGTTTACACGCAGAGCATACACGAATCACCAGATGACGTGTTGAGACGTTTTTGGACGGCGATTAACGATACACCTTGGCCTATAAAAACGGACAATTAGAGCCAGACGCCAAAGCCTCAGCCATCAGGGACCCGTTGCACAGGTTTGTATATTATATTATATTATATTATATTATATTATATTATATTATATTATATTATATTATATTATATTATATTATATTATATTATATTATATTATATTATATTATATTATATTAATATTTTATTGTTTTTTATAGGTACCTACACAGGCTTATCGCACACACCGTACAGGGTCGTCACGGGGGTTCAGAACACTGCAACCTCCGTGACCTGTTTTATTTGCGATGCCTGCTTACGGGGAGACACTGCAACCTAGCTCGGGGTTTCGGCGACTACTTCGCCATTTACTCGAACAGGCAGGGCCGCGGGAAATTGGTTGGTGGAACGTTCGTTACGCGGATTGCGATTTATTTCGGCTACGGGGGCCGACTGCAGCAACTACCCATTCAGCCGCCGCTTCCGCCGCAAGAGCTGGACCGTGGACGGGCACAAGGCATGCAAATCGTCAAGAAGATTAACCGCCGGGATCACCTAGTCACTAATTTCAATTCTGCCCCATACGAAGAGGTCCCACTTGTTGAGCCTCCGCCAATCGAGGAGCCGGAGGTGGAAATTCAAGGCCCCGCGGTTGACATGGATGAGGACGGTGTTCAGGTACGTTATATTTTATAATTTAATTTTCTTTTTGGTATCTTCGTCTTATTAACGTTAACTTATCGTGCTCATAACAGCCACCGCATCAGCACCCGCAGCGCGTTCCGCGTACACATCGCGCGGTGCGTTTGGATCCGGCCACTGACTCCCAGCTACGGAGACTAGAGACCCAGGTGAGCTGGATGGTTGGTTATTTGTCTGCTCAGCGGCATGGAGCCCGGTACATGGTACGGGCGCCACGTTTCGATGAGGAGGGGAGCGATGACGACGCGGGTGGTGCCGCATTTTAGATTTTTTTTTGTTTGTTGTTACTTATTCCCGAACTCGTTTGTTTTTTTTTTCCGAACAAGTAATGTAATAATAATTATTATTTTATAAATCTGGTCATGCGTTATGCTTATTTTGGTCGTTTCAAATTTTAAAATTGTTGATTCGTTATTACTTTAAAAACCAATCAAAAATCTGTTACACCCAACATACAAAAAAAGAAAACAAATATAAGTCGTTATGTACTAATTATTATTATATAAAAGTCGTTCGTTATTAATTTTAAAATTGTTTTTCCGGTTGTGACCTTCGAAAACCGATCAAAATGAGCTTCCAAAACTGATCAAAAAAAGGTTACCCGAGCCAAAAAAATACAAAAGAAACAAATTAAATTAAAAGACAACAAAAAGACAAACATAATAAAACAAAAAAAATAAACAACAAAATGACAAAAAAACACAACTTTTCAAAACACCCAACCATTAAACGGCTTATCGCCCGATCCGCGACTTAATGGGAGGGTGTTTAGGAAACACCATGGGGTGTATGTAAAAAAGGCCTATAATAATCATATATACATACCTATAGTTATCATGTGTTTAAACTCTGAAAGGTCACATCAATTACAAAAATAATCCAACGTGCATATATAATATCTTTGAAGTAAACCTAGTAAACTATCAAACGAACTAAAAGATATAAAACAGAAACAGATAGCATGTATATGTTTAACTAACGGATACCCGAACTAAAGGAATGTGCGGCGTGAGTTCACAGCCGACAAAACTCCAGTACATTAGTTTCTTCACCTTTCTCATAATCAATTAACTGAGTGTTATACGCACGTGGCCTCTTCCACTAACACTCCAACACGTGTGCCATGCAATAAGTGGTGTCTTGAACATCATTGATATCATATTACTCGGAAAACAATCACTAAAACCACAAAGGTAAAGGATTAATCAAAAGGAATGTTATTAAAACAATTAATTGTAACAACGTGTTGAAGCGGTGATGATTAGCAATTAAAAAAATATTATATGAAATATGGTAAGAAAAATTTGTTATTCTATAAAATACGGTAAAAAAATTCCCTTTACATTGTATAAAATACGGTTAAGGAATTAAATGTTACCTCTGAGATTTTCATCTAGATCCGCCACTGTTAGCATTACATATTTGAAAGTTGCCTTGCGTTGGAGCGAGTACGTAGCAAGAGAAGTCGGTCGATAATAGTTTGATTCGTTATGGTAAAAGTTTTGTGGCAAAAATTTCATTACCAAAGTTGAGGGACAAAAAAGAAAGGATGGAGGTTGGGAAGACAAAAGTTTCATTACAAAAGTTGAGGGGCAAAACGTGTATATGAAAAACTTGAGAAACAAAAGTTGAGGGACCAAGGACGTATATATACAAAACTTAAACTTGAGGGACCTAAAATGTATTTACTTCAAATTTGTGTGGCAAAAACCTAATGAACAGATAGCTTGGGTTATCCAGCGTTGTTTGCATTCGCGGTCATATAGGGTCACCTTTTTTTATTGGCCGGGTTACCCTAAGTAGTCAGACTTTATTCGTTAATCGTTAAAACAAAAGAAAAAATATAAAATCGATAAGTAAATTAGATTATTTTTTTTGTGATATATTTAGCAATTCATTCAAAAATATAATTTGTTTTAAGATTCTTTCTCTATTAAAGATTATTAGACACTTCAAATCTGAGTTGTCAACTTTCACGTATATCTTAATACCATAAATATGTAAACAAACTATGTAGTTATGAACAAACTATGTAGTTATGTACTTACATTAAGTGCAACATTAATGGCGACAAAGGCCATCTGAATCTGAAAATGATACAATTAAATTGATCGTATTATGGGTTACGTTTTTATGACACTTTTTTTTAAAAAAAGCGTAACAATATATTATTAGTCGGACAAATGATTTATTTTAGGATTTTTATAAGGGCAACCAAGGAGGGGCAAAATAATGATACGTTAGATACATAATTTCGAGAGTGATCAGACAATGACAGAGCGACCTGTGATTCATTCAGGATTGATCGACGCCCGGTGAACACTTTGTCGAATGAATGAGTCACAAGGTGCAAGCCCCAACGACAAAAGAACCTAGGCGCGGAACATTTTTGAGGGCTAGCCGGCGGGGTCGCTATCGTGGCTAGGGTGAGTTTTCTTACACGGTTGGGCACTGAGTAGACTAAGCTGAGGGGGTTATAGCCACATAGACTCTATAGTTCTAATACATATGTGTTTATTTATGTGTGTTCATTTATGTATGTGTTTGTTTACATATGTTTATATATGTTTATTTAAGTTCGTTTTATCTTTGCTCAATTATGCTCATTTATGTACGTTTACGAACTGTTCATTAAATCTTAAACAAACAAACATAACCAAACACGAACATGGTTATTTTTTATATGAACAAAATGAATATTTGTTTGATTAAGTGTTCGTGTTCGCGTTCATTTAAAGTTGAATGAACAAACACAAACATGCTATTGTTCATGTTCGTTTGGTTCGTTTACATGCCTACTTGCGCGTATCAAGTGGCTTTCAAGGTCTAGGTAAGTTGAGTGCTCGTATAACGCGAGCACTTGTCAAAAGGAATTGTATAAGCTTATAACGTATGAAAATGATATCGATGTTATAGTTGATTACAACTTTATGAATTAAGGATGATGTCAAGTAATTAACGATGATAAGGACTCCTTAATTTTTTGTATATGTCATTATTATTATTATTAGTTGACTAACATTTACATTACGTGATGGGAGTTTCTACTCACCTTACGTACAATTGATGTGGCTTTGCACCAACCATAAATTAAATTACTAAAAATTAAGTCATGTTTTGTTAATGATCTTAAATATAATGTATTAGTTAACATAGTTTTGTTTTGATTTAATACAAATATATTAGTTTGTTACGTTTATTATATTTTTTTAACTTTTAAGCTAACATGATATTTTATAATGAACAAACATGGACATGAATATTTGTCTTATGAATAATGAGCGGTTAATGTAGGTAACAATTGTGGTTGATGCATGAGCTGGGAGGTTGACGGTGGTGGGTGGTAATTGAAAATAGACCGGCTACGGAGAATTTGTATAGGATAGAAATTAAATTAAGGATTAATGATGAAAGTGTTTAAAATAAGATGTTATAACTCGTCTAAGGGCTATTCAGGTTTAGTGAGACTCATAACTCACGTAAATTATTGTTTGATGATTAAGATGTTATTTCATAAATAAATGAGAGGTTATAACTTATTTAAAACCTTAACAATATTGAAACTTGTATAACTAACGCATGAAAGTATTGGTAAAGTAAAATGTTGTCCATATCCGCGGATTCAAGTTTAATGCATGAAAATCCTCAAATCACAAATCAAGTAATTTGGTGGTTTGAGAGGGAGTAAGGAACAACCAGAAAGTGGCACATAAAATTTTTTAATAAATATTTATATAGATAGATGGATAGATAGATATATAGAGTTGGTATTTTCATAATAAAGAATTACATGTGAAAGGTTAAAACCTTAACATTATTGAAACTTGTATAACTAACCATTTGATTCACAGTCTTAAAAAAAAGAAAAAATCTTTAAAAAGCCTATAACTTTTTATATTTCTAAAGATAAAATAATTATGAAACATTTTATTGGCACTTTGTCAAGAAAAGACCAAAGATTCCTCATAGACACCGACCTTCATTTCTTTCTATTTCACATAACATGCATCTAGCTTTACATGTCCAAATCATGTCAACTTTTAAATCCATGTCAGCCTATGAGTTATTACAAAACTAATCAAATTCATGTATTTTATCCATTGCACTTAAAGTGGACAACATCTTTGAAACAAATTGGAAAATGACAATGCTAGCTTGAATCAATATCATTCTCTAGCTAGTGACCATTCAAACAAAGTTTTTGTAGGACATCCTCCAAATTCATTATCATGTTTTCCAATGATCAAGAGCCATAAGGCATGTAACATCACTTGTTGATGATCTTTTTCACTTTATCATCTTCGGCGTGTCATTGCTCCTTTTCAAAACCTAATGCCATGTTTTAGAACATATGATACATATCAATGCACACAAACAACATGAATTAGAGGTTTATGTGGTTAATTTACGTAGACACTTGGAAAAATCATACATTTGTATGCTGGTGTGCGCACTGTACGTCGAGTCGTAAAACCTTATCATTCATATTTAAAGAGTTTGACAGCCACAAATGAGAGGAGGGCTTCCACCCTCTAACGACTAACACAATGTTATGGAAGATTTGAAGACTACGAGTCGACAAGCAGAAGATCCAATTTACTATTTCAGTTGTGTATGCGTTGAAGAAAGATGATAATCGATTGTACTTTTCTATATTAATTATGTTGATGTTCTTATATACGGTCTTGTATATATGGTTTTGGAGCTAAGGCCCTAAGAGCAAACTCTCTATTTTTAGCTTCAATGTACGGTTTGTTTGTATCCCACCCTCCCCGACCCTGCTAATAGTTTGGCTGTTGATGTGATTTTTACTAGGTATAGTTGTTGCTGATGATGTTCTTATACATCTGTGTTTCTGTTTTCTTTTTTTTTGTGTGTTAGATTACATAATCGAGTTTGCATCGTCTTGGTAACGATGCACCAAGATCATTGATGACTTGATTGATTGGCTTGTGATAAACTACTTTTGATTTTAGTAAATCAGTTTATTTTTATTCTTACAATATGCATGTATGTATGATTTCCGGCCTTATTTATGATTTATGTGGATGCATGTATGGAGCTCGAGGAACTTTTGAATACTTAAAAAAAAAGCCTAAAATGCCAGATGGAAAAGAATTTTTACATCATTATAAAAATGCACATGATGCAATATATCAACTATACGGCAATGTTCCCAAGGGCGAAGCTTCACTGAGGCCCAGGGTGGCCCCGACCCCCCTGTTTTTTTGTGCAGTAGTGTAAATTTACCCGTTTTCGGCCGAAAATTTTTATACGTAGTGTAAGTTTAGCCTTTTCCGGCCGAAAATTTGAGCCCGCCCCCCCCTCGTTTGTGAAATTTTGTATACATTTTCTGCTCGCCCCCCCCCCCCCCCCCCCGGTGGCTCAGTCCAAGCTTCGCCACTGAATTATGTCCCTAATGCTTATGATGAGTACTTGAATATGTCTGAAAGAATTTAACATGAAAGTCTACAATATTTTTTTGAAAGCATTATCCATTTGCATGGAAAAGAATACTTGCGTAAACTAACTTCTAATTACACATACAAGTAATATTGGTATTCTCTTGCTAAAGGAATCTACCCTAATTGGGCAACGAAAGTGAAATCATTTTGTTGGCACACATGACAAAAACCAAAAATGTTCATGGCAACATTAGAAGTGACAAGATAGAAGGTAAAGCAAGTTTTTAGTGTCATGAAAACTCGTTGAGCTATAGTTCAATTCCTGTACGAATACATATACATAATGTACACTTGCATTATACTACACTATAAGATTTAAAAGATAAAGGTGTAACAACAGTCTGTTGATAAGTTCTTCATGTAAGTAATAGAAAACATGAATATAATATTAAACCTATGAATCTATTATAGCAAAGAGAGTAGCACAGCAACAGAGTATAATGTAGTCGACATGCTTATTATCTTGATAAAGCTCTCCTATAGAATGAGGTTAGAGTTCTTGAGATGAACTCGGTTTTCGGGGGAGAGGAGACACGAATTTCTTATGTTTGTTTATCAGGTTATAAAGTTAATCTAATCTCTCCTTTACATCCAACCAACAAAAAACTTTTTATTAGCTAAGAAGGGTAATATGAGTTATCAACAATTATTAAACCAATATATAATATGTATAATTTAATTATTTATCAACTAAAATTTTGATGTGAGATCCAAACTAAAAGATTGTGTACGGACAAAGACCGAAAGATAAAAATGCTACTTTAATGAAACCACCTATCACAACTCGACAGGTGCTCTAACCATCTCTTTCTTTTTATTTTCAGAGGGAAACAACTTGCAGTCTCTTCTGCAGCCGCGGGAGAGCGGTGGTCCCGCTCGGTTGGGTACTCGTGATCTTGACGAGAACGAGTTGCCCATCCTGGAGCAAACGGCGGATAGGTTCGTGGAGGTCTACCCGCCGGGCCACGAGATTTTGAGCGCCACGCGGCCAGGTAAGGGTTTCTTTAACCCCCGTCCTCTCCATGCCCAAACCTCTGCTGGAATTCCTCTAATTTTGTCATCTTCTGATGAGGAATCCGCAGACGGTCCTTTCTTCGTGAGGAAGAAGAAGGCAGCTGGCGCGAAGGGCAAGGCGAAGGTTGCCTCCACCGCCGATCAGGGGAACCGGTCTGACTCGGAGACCGAAAGTGAGGAGGTGGCGGGGAACCCTGGTGGTGGTGAGACAACTGTCCCGGAGGTTGAGACAGCTGTCACCTCCGATCCGCCCAGTACGACGACGGTGACCGGCGTGAAGAGGCCGGCTCCATCGGGTTCGTCCCCGCCTGTCAGAACCTTCAAGCTCAAGAAAACTCGTAAGTGTAAATTAATCTTACCCGCAATTCTTTCCGCCATTGTTTTTAATATCTTGTCTTCATGCAGGCGTGGATGCTACCGCATTCCAGAGTGGAGCGGGGAGGAGCGTCTCTTGACCCATGACGGTAGGTTTGGTTAACCTACCCGAGGCGATGACCCAGGCGGCCGCGCCTGTTTCAAGTGTTGGTTCAGTTGCTCACCCGGTTGAGGCAACTGTTCCAATTGTGACGTCATCTCCGCCGGCTGTCAGTGCCATCTTCACTGCATCCTTCACTGAGCCGGCGGTGATTTTTTCTGCGTGGCCTCCGCAGCGGCGGCCACGGTTGTGAGTTCACCTCCCGTGAGTTCACCTCCGATGGTCTCTACCGCGGCGACTTCAACCGTGTCTCCGGCACCGGTGACTACCTCGTCTCCGGCCGGTTCAGCAGGTATGTTTGGGGCTTCTAGCCAATCTCTGCCTCCTTCCCATCTGCCTGACCACTTGGATGGATATCCCTTAGGTTCGGGTGATGGGTTCGGCGGCTACCGGCCTGTTGTCGACCCTACAGGTGCGTAGGGTAATTTTGGCCTCTTTTTTTTTTTTTTTTTATATCATCTTTTCCTAACTGTTTTTTGTTTTTACAGTGTCGGATTCCAATGAGGTGTATGTTCCACGGTGGTACATCCGCCGGGGAACAACCCTTCGGACGGCTGTGGACTGCGTCGAGTGGGCGCGTCACGCGGCCCCAAGTGGCGCGTTGGGGGAAGCAATGTCTAGCTACCAGGAAGGTAGGCTGACAAATGAGCTTCGGATTCTCCTTGCCCGGATGCAGCCGCACGTCGAGTTGCTTTGTCGTGAAAACGACAAGTTAAAGGCGACGCGTATCCAAGAAGTGGCTCAGGCGCGGGCCATCCGGGAGGAGAACAGGAGATTTTCCGTCGTTGCTGCGGAGAAGGAAAAGGCCTTCAAGGCCCTCGAGGTTGAAGTTCAGGCCCGTCTCGAGGCTCGTTCCAAGGCTACTCAAGCTGTTAACGAACAGCTTAGGTTGGCTAAGGAAACTGCGCGGAACGCGACCGAGAGGGCCACCAAAGCTGAAGCTGTTGCTGAGCCTCTGCGCGCTGAGAATGAGGAGCTTAAAGCCAAACTAGGGAGGCTCCAGCAGGCTCATGATGCCTTGGCCATTGAAGACGCCAAGAAGCTCCAAGAGATCTTGGATCAGAGGGGTATGCTTGACCACACTGAGCGTAAGCTAAAGGGCGTTGAAGAGTATGCTGCTAAGAAAGTATTGCTTGCCAACCTTAACAAAAATGAACGCGCCCGTAACCAAGCTCAAGCTGCCCTACAGGGGGCTCTGATCACCAAGGAATGGCTTCTACGAGAAGCGTTGTCGCAGGTATGCGTAGCTTCATGATATCTTTACGCTTTTCTTTGTACTTAGAAAAGGTTTTGATACTTTATATTTTTCCTTGTTGTAGGTTGTGCATCGGATCTTCACGAACACATCTTATGACGATGCCATGAGCGCAGCCCTCAACGCTTCCCATGAGGATGGGGTAAAGGCTGGTTTCTTGCTTGGTCTGGGGTTTGTTGAGAAGGGCATCCCGCCTTCCAACTTCCCTCTTTATGACGTGGACACTGAAGCTGCCTATGACCAAGCAGTGAACCAGTATGCTGCCTTCCCGCATCCGGTGGTGGAGAAGGTGAACGAAATTGCTGCTGCTGATGATGGGCTAACCATTCTCAAGACTTTCCTTGAACCGCCACAGCCAACTGATGGTGCGGGTACAAGTGGGTTTGGAGGGAGTGGTCCTGAAGTTTGAACCTTGAGATCCCTTCCCACCGTTAGGATAGATTTATATTTCTGTAGGCGGGTAGATACCCGGCCATTCTTGTAATGTTTGAATTTTTTATGAAATATAAATGTTTGTGCGGGTAGGACCGCCAATTTCACTGGATGACTTGCTTTATAAACGTTATATGACTTGCTCATGCATATTATAGCTTAATTTGGCACTTGTTTTGCCGCATAAACAATATATGATTCGCTCGTGCATACTTTAGATTAACTTAGCAATTTTCCAAGTGTTTTGAATAAGTTAACCGTTCGACGCGCGGTTGTCAATAGGTTAGTGTTCAGTTTCCTCTATCATGATTGTGCGGTTAGGACCGTCACTTTCATTTAGTGGGATGACCAATCTTCACCTATAACTGACCTGCGTGAAGGTTTTCCGTTTTTTGTGTTTATGCGGGTTTTGCCGCCGTCCACACGCAACGACTTCCCCATTTATTTATGCGGTGAATACCGGCATATCAGTGTTTTGAATAAGTTAAACCTTTCGACGCGCGGTTGTTAATAGGTTAATGTTCAGTTTCCTCTATCATGATTGTGCCGGTAGGACCGTCACTTTCATTTAGTGGGATGACCAAACTTTACCTATAACTGACATGCGTGAAGGTTGTCCTTATTTCTTAGAAATTTTTGCCGTTTTTTGTGTTTATGCGGGTTTTGCCGCCGTCCACACGCAACGACTTCCTTTCACACTTATTTATGCGGTGAATACCGGCATATCAGTGTGGAAAGTTTACAAGTATAAATGTAAGACCATCAGCGTCAATGTGATAAGGAGAATCATTTCCATTAGAAGTGGCTCTGGGCCTTTTCTTTACAAGTTTGGAATTGATCTGCATGCAACCTGTGTAATTGAACTCCCTTCCATGTTCTTGGGATGGGGGTGTCATCGAGCTTTTCGAGCCGATATTCACCTGGTTTGGAATCTCGTTGTTTACGCAGTATGTAGTCTCCAACATTGAAGCTGCAGTTTCATTCGTGTTTTCCCCAACTGGGGTTCTACACGCATTAGCCTGCTCAGCGTTCATTACGCCACGAGGTGCGTGAGTTTCCCATCTCTGACAAATGCTTCGACGATGTCCTTCAAGTCTAAGCATTCCTCGGTGGTGTGGCCTCTTGTCCTGTGGAAGTCACAGAATTTGCTTTGATCAGCGTTTGGATGCTGTCGGATAATTGGAGCCTCTGGCCATGGGAGCCTCTCGGTGGCGAATATCTCGGTGATGCTTTTGGTGAGTGGCGTCCATCTGGAGTTCCGGTTCG